>NW_026963324.1:0-45000 GCF_036588685.1 Mytilus trossulus
AGTTAAAAAAACATACCGACAAATTTATTCCGTAAAGGTAGATAACTCCTATAAAATTTCATCGAATCGCTTCGATCCAAATTAGTCAAAAATTCCTGAGGATGTAACGAACAATTTGTAAAAAGAATTTTGTCGCTTTCTTATTTTGTTACGAAGGAGATGCACACACATGACAAACAGTGAATAGGGAGATAACTCTTACAAAGAAAATGGTTGGGCTTAGCAGGGTGAAATTTAAAAGCGCATAAACTATACGATACAATATGAAAAAAATCTAAGCGACATATTGCGAAACAAACATTTATCGCAAGAACAAAATTTGGCGGAAGAAAAAAATAATAATAATAATAATAATCAGAACAAATACAATAGGCTTTCCACAGAAAAGTGGAAAGACCTAATAATAATACAAATCAGAACAAATACAATAGGCTTTCCACAGAAAAGTGGAAAGACCTAATAATATGGAAAAAACTGGAGTTGTCGTTCGTTTAACGTTGATAGGATAGATAGCACACAACCTACATTCAGTTGTAAGTGGAGGGTTTAAAAAAAAAAGGGGGGCAAAAGGGGGTCTCGGGGAATTTTTTTTTTTTTATTAACGGAACAGAATGGTTAAAAAGGTTTTTTACAATATAAATCAATTGCTTTAAAAAAGCAATTGTAGGGGGTCTTTCCCCCTTTAAAATTAATTGAATTGCGGGGGGGGGGGTTGTTTGTTTGTTTGTTTGTTTGTTTGTTTGTTTGTTTGTTTCTGTATGGGGTCTATATTATTGTTACCGGAGAAGTTTCATGTTTAGTTTGGAAAGTTTTTATTTTATTTTAGGTACAGCGCGCGCGCCACATCACGTGACACGGGTTTATAATAACGAAAAGATAGTCTTTTTATTTCTTTTTAGGTGGGGACGTTAAACAGACAACATCTATACAGATGGAATGTACACAATGTAATTTCTTTTGTCATTGTAGGAAATTGACATTTTAATGACAGTTCACGGGCAGTGCATGTTTTGGATTTAATTGATCCGGTGTAACTTTTAAACCCATTTATTGATTATATTCTGATATTGTACATTTTTCAGCACCTGTTTGTAACACAGATTAGTATTTCAATCTCGGAGCGGACATTTTGTTGTAGGTTTTTACTGAGATTCACGGACCTAGCAAGCGATTTTTACGGCATTGCCATTTCTTTTCTCTAGGAAAAGCTGTGAGAGATATCTGCACAAAGTTTTTTTATAAACTTTCAGTACATGTATGCCCTGCTGACTGCAAATTTTGAGGTCGATTGTACTTGTAGTTTCAGAGAACATGTGGATTTTTTTTTTCAGAAGTGACGCAAGAACAATATTAAATTTCATTTTTTTCATGAAACATGATTGATTGATCATGATCATGATTGACTGATTACTTGATTGATTGATTGATTGATTGATTGATTGATTGATTGATTGATTGATTGATTAGTTGGTTGGTTAGTTGGTTGGTTGGTTGGTTGGTTGGTTGGTTGGTTGGTTGGTTGGTTAAACACGTTGGATAGGGTCAATTGAAACAGCGAAAAAGAAACAAAGAAGATCTTGGACCGTTTATTAAACACATGTGACGGATACATGATTGATTGATCATGATCATGATTGATTGATTGATCATGATCATGATTGATTGATTGATTGATTGATTGATAAGTTGGTTGGTTGGTTGGTTGGTTAAACACTTTGGATAGAGTCAATTGAGACAGCGAAAGAGAAACAAAGATCTTGGACCGTTTTTTAAACACATGAGACGGAAACATGATTGATTGATCATGATCATGATCGATTGATTGATTGATTGATTGATTGATTATTTGGTTTGTTGGTTGGTTGGTTAAACACGTTGGATAGGGTCAATTGAAACAGCGAAAAAGAAACGAAGAAGATCTTGAACCCTATAATTAACACATGAGACGGAAACATGATTGATTGATTGATTGATTGATTGATTGATCATGATCATGATTGATTGATTGATTGATTGATTGATTGATTGATTGGTTGGTTGGTTGGTTGGTTGGTTGGCAAACACACATAAAAAATTTCAAGTAGTGCCCCAAATCACATATGTACATGACCTTGACCTTTGACCTTGTGACCTTTGTCAAGGTCATTGCTTCACAATGTCATTGCAAAAGACCCTATGGGTCAAGGATCTTTTGTTTAAGAGTTTTGCCTAATAATGGCTTTTTATAAACCATCAATGGGGGTTATGTCCCTTACATAATGGTAAAACCAATACAGTCATAATGTAACAAAGTTGCCCCTTGAAGTACTCAACATTTTTCACTGCTTAAATTTTCTGTATCTATAACCATTCAAGAATTATAGGGAAATCAATGACATATGAAAATCTTAAATATGACCTTGACCTTTGACCTTGACCTAATTTTCTTAGTTAGGAATCAGGGGACTCAAATAAAAACATTCCAGGGTTATACGGTTAACGGTTTATGAGTTAAAAAAACATACCGACAAATTTATTCCGTAAAGGTAGATAACTCCTATAAAATTTCATCGAATCGCTTCGATCCAAATTAGTCAAAAATTCCTGAGGATGTAACGAACAATTTGTAAAAAGAATTTTGTCGCTTTCTTATTTTGTTACGAAGGAGATGCACACACATGACAAACAGTGAATAGGGAGATAACTCTTACAAAGAAAATGGTTGGGCTTAGCAGGGTGAAATTTAAAAGCGCATAAACTATACGATACAATATGAAAAAAATCTAAGCGACATATTGCGAAACAAACATTTATCGCAAGAACAAAATTTGGCGGAAGAAAAAAATAATAATAATAATAATAATCAGAACAAATACAATAGGCTTTCCACAGAAAAGTGGAAAGACCTAATAATAATACAAATCAGAACAAATACAATAGGCTTTCCACAGAAAAGTGGAAAGACCTAATAATATGGAAAAAACTGGAGTTGTCGTTCGTTTAACGTTGATAGGATAGATAGCACACAACCTACATTCAGTTGTAAGTGGAGGGTTTAAAAAAAAAAGGGGGGCAAAAGGGGGTCTCGGGGAATTTTTTTTTTTTTATTAACGGAACAGAATGGTTAAAAAGGTTTTTTACAATATAAATCAATTGCTTTAAAAAAGCAATTGTAGGGGGTCTTTCCCCCTTTAAAATTAATTGAATTGCGGGGGGGGGGGTTGTTTGTTTGTTTGTTTGTTTGTTTGTTTGTTTGTTTGTTTCTGTATGGGGTCTATATTATTGTTACCGGAGAAGTTTCATGTTTAGTTTGGAAAGTTTTTATTTTATTTTAGGTACAGCGCGCGCGCCACATCACGTGACACGGGTTTATAATAACGAAAAGATAGTCTTTTTATTTCTTTTTAGGTGGGGACGTTAAACAGACAACATCTATACAGATGGAATGTACACAATGTAATTTCTTTTGTCATTGTAGGAAATTGACATTTTAATGACAGTTCACGGGCAGTGCATGTTTTGGATTTAATTGATCCGGTGTAACTTTTAAACCCATTTATTGATTATATTCTGATATTGTACATTTTTCAGCACCTGTTTGTAACACAGATTAGTATTTCAATCTCGGAGCGGACATTTTGTTGTAGGTTTTTACTGAGATTCACGGACCTAGCAAGCGATTTTTACGGCATTGCCATTTCTTTTCTCTAGGAAAAGCTGTGAGAGATATCTGCACAAAGTTTTTTTATAAACTTTCAGTACATGTATGCCCTGCTGACTGCAAATTTTGAGGTCGATTGTACTTGTAGTTTCAGAGAACATGTGGATTTTTTTTTTCAGAAGTGACGCAAGAACAATATTAAATTTCATTTTTTTCATGAAACATGATTGATTGATCATGATCATGATTGACTGATTACTTGATTGATTGATTGATTGATTGATTGATTGATTGATTGATTGATTGATTGATTAGTTGGTTGGTTAGTTGGTTGGTTGGTTGGTTGGTTGGTTGGTTGGTTGGTTGGTTGGTTAAACACGTTGGATAGGGTCAATTGAAACAGCGAAAAAGAAACAAAGAAGATCTTGGACCGTTTATTAAACACATGTGACGGATACATGATTGATTGATCATGATCATGATTGATTGATTGATCATGATCATGATTGATTGATTGATTGATTGATTGATAAGTTGGTTGGTTGGTTGGTTGGTTAAACACTTTGGATAGAGTCAATTGAGACAGCGAAAGAGAAACAAAGATCTTGGACCGTTTTTTAAACACATGAGACGGAAACATGATTGATTGATCATGATCATGATCGATTGATTGATTGATTGATTGATTGATTATTTGGTTTGTTGGTTGGTTGGTTAAACACGTTGGATAGGGTCAATTGAAACAGCGAAAAAGAAACGAAGAAGATCTTGAACCCTATAATTAACACATGAGACGGAAACATGATTGATTGATTGATTGATTGATTGATTGATCATGATCATGATTGATTGATTGATTGATTGATTGATTGATTGATTGGTTGGTTGGTTGGTTGGTTGGTTGGCAAACACACATAAAAAATTTCAAGTAGTGCCCCAAATCACATATGTACATGACCTTGACCTTTGACCTTGTGACCTTTGTCAAGGTCATTGCTTCACAATGTCATTGCAAAAGACCCTATGGGTCAAGGATCTTTTGTTTAAGAGTTTTGCCTAATAATGGCTTTTTATAAACCATCAATGGGGGTTATGTCCCTTACATAATGGTAAAACCAATACAGTCATAATGTAACAAAGTTGCCCCTTGAAGTACTCAACATTTTTCACTGCTTAAATTTTCTGTATCTATAACCATTCAAGAATTATAGGGAAATCAATGACATATGAAAATCTTAAATATGACCTTGACCTTTGACCTTGACCTAATTTTCTTAGTTAGGAATCAGGGGACTCAAATAAAAACATTCCAGGGTTATACGGTTAACGGTTTATGAGTTAAAAAAACATACCGACAAATTTATTCCGTAAAGGTAGATAACTCCTATAAAATTTCATCGAATCGCTTCGATCCAAATTAGTCAAAAATTCCTGAGGATGTAACGAACAATTTGTAAAAAGAATTTTGTCGCTTTCTTATTTTGTTACGAAGGAGATGCACACACATGACAAACAGTGAATAGGGAGATAACTCTTACAAAGAAAATGGTTGGGCTTAGCAGGGTGAAATTTAAAAGCGCATAAACTATACGATACAATATGAAAAAAATCTAAGCGACATATTGCGAAACAAACATTTATCGCAAGAACAAAATTTGGCGGAAGAAAAAAATAATAATAATAATAATAATCAGAACAAATACAATAGGCTTTCCACAGAAAAGTGGAAAGACCTAATAATAATACAAATCAGAACAAATACAATAGGCTTTCCACAGAAAAGTGGAAAGACCTAATAATATGGAAAAAACTGGAGTTGTCGTTCGTTTAACGTTGATAGGATAGATAGCACACAACCTACATTCAGTTGTAAGTGGAGGGTTTAAAAAAAAAAGGGGGGCAAAAGGGGGTCTCGGGGAATTTTTTTTTTTTTATTAACGGAACAGAATGGTTAAAAAGGTTTTTTACAATATAAATCAATTGCTTTAAAAAAGCAATTGTAGGGGGTCTTTCCCCCTTTAAAATTAATTGAATTGCGGGGGGGGGGGTTGTTTGTTTGTTTGTTTGTTTGTTTGTTTGTTTGTTTGTTTCTGTATGGGGTCTATATTATTGTTACCGGAGAAGTTTCATGTTTAGTTTGGAAAGTTTTTATTTTATTTTAGGTACAGCGCGCGCGCCACATCACGTGACACGGGTTTATAATAACGAAAAGATAGTCTTTTTATTTCTTTTTAGGTGGGGACGTTAAACAGACAACATCTATACAGATGGAATGTACACAATGTAATTTCTTTTGTCATTGTAGGAAATTGACATTTTAATGACAGTTCACGGGCAGTGCATGTTTTGGATTTAATTGATCCGGTGTAACTTTTAAACCCATTTATTGATTATATTCTGATATTGTACATTTTTCAGCACCTGTTTGTAACACAGATTAGTATTTCAATCTCGGAGCGGACATTTTGTTGTAGGTTTTTACTGAGATTCACGGACCTAGCAAGCGATTTTTACGGCATTGCCATTTCTTTTCTCTAGGAAAAGCTGTGAGAGATATCTGCACAAAGTTTTTTTATAAACTTTCAGTACATGTATGCCCTGCTGACTGCAAATTTTGAGGTCGATTGTACTTGTAGTTTCAGAGAACATGTGGATTTTTTTTTTCAGAAGTGACGCAAGAACAATATTAAATTTCATTTTTTTCATGAAACATGATTGATTGATCATGATCATGATTGACTGATTACTTGATTGATTGATTGATTGATTGATTGATTGATTGATTGATTGATTGATTGATTAGTTGGTTGGTTAGTTGGTTGGTTGGTTGGTTGGTTGGTTGGTTGGTTGGTTGGTTGGTTAAACACGTTGGATAGGGTCAATTGAAACAGCGAAAAAGAAACAAAGAAGATCTTGGACCGTTTATTAAACACATGTGACGGATACATGATTGATTGATCATGATCATGATTGATTGATTGATCATGATCATGATTGATTGATTGATTGATTGATTGATAAGTTGGTTGGTTGGTTGGTTGGTTAAACACTTTGGATAGAGTCAATTGAGACAGCGAAAGAGAAACAAAGATCTTGGACCGTTTTTTAAACACATGAGACGGAAACATGATTGATTGATCATGATCATGATCGATTGATTGATTGATTGATTGATTGATTATTTGGTTTGTTGGTTGGTTGGTTAAACACGTTGGATAGGGTCAATTGAAACAGCGAAAAAGAAACGAAGAAGATCTTGAACCCTATAATTAACACATGAGACGGAAACATGATTGATTGATTGATTGATTGATTGATTGATCATGATCATGATTGATTGATTGATTGATTGATTGATTGATTGATTGATTGGTTGGTTGGTTGGTTGGTTGGTTGGCAAACACACATAAAAAATTTCAAGTAGTGCCCCAAATCACATATGTACATGACCTTGACCTTTGACCTTGTGACCTTTGTCAAGGTCATTGCTTCACTATGTCATTGCAAAAGACCCTATGGGTCAAGGATCTTTTGTTTAAGAGTTTTGCCTAATAATGGCTTTTTATAAACCATCAATGGGGGTTATGTCCCTTACATAATGGTAAAACCAATACAGTCATAATGTAACAAAGTTGCCCCTTGAAGTACTCAACATTTTTCACTGCTTAAATTTTCTGTATCTATAACCATTCAAGAATTATAGGGAAATCAATGACATATGAAAATCTTAAATATGACCTTGACCTTTGACCTTGACCTAATTTTCTTAGTTAGGAATCAGGGGACTCAAATAAAAACATTCCAGGGTTATACGGTTAACGGTTTATGAGTTAAAAAAACATACCGACAAATTTATTCCGTAAAGGTAGATAACTCCTATAAAATTTCATCGAATCGCTTCGATCCAAATTAGTCAAAAATTCCTGAGGATGTAACGAACAATTTGTAAAAAGAATTTTGTCGCTTTCTTATTTTGTTACGAAGGAGATGCACACACATGACAAACAGTGAATAGGGAGATAACTCTTACAAAGAAAATGGTTGGGCTTAGCAGGGTGAAATTTAAAAGCGCATAAACTATACGATACAATATGAAAAAAATCTAAGCGACATATTGCGAAACAAACATTTATCGCAAGAACAAAATTTGGCGGAAGAAAAAAATAATAATAATAATAATAATCAGAACAAATACAATAGGCTTTCCACAGAAAAGTGGAAAGACCTAATAATAATACAAATCAGAACAAATACAATAGGCTTTCCACAGAAAAGTGGAAAGACCTAATAATATGGAAAAAACTGGAGTTGTCGTTCGTTTAACGTTGATAGGATAGATAGCACACAACCTACATTCAGTTGTAAGTGGAGGGTTTAAAAAAAAAAGGGGGGCAAAAGGGGGTCTCGGGGAATTTTTTTTTTTTTATTAACGGAACAGAATGGTTAAAAAGGTTTTTTACAATATAAATCAATTGCTTTAAAAAAGCAATTGTAGGGGGTCTTTCCCCCTTTAAAATTAATTGAATTGCGGGGGGGGGGGGTTGTTTGTTTGTTTGTTTGTTTGTTTGTTTGTTTGTTTGTTTCTGTATGGGGTCTATATTATTGTTACCGGAGAAGTTTCATGTTTAGTTTGGAAAGTTTTTATTTTATTTTAGGTACAGCGCGCGCGCCACATCACGTGACACGGGTTTATAATAACGAAAAGATAGTCTTTTTATTTCTTTTTAGGTGGGGACGTTAAACAGACAACATCTATACAGATGGAATGTACACAATGTAATTTCTTTTGTCATTGTAGGAAATTGACATTTTAATGACAGTTCACGGGCAGTGCATGTTTTGGATTTAATTGATCCGGTGTAACTTTTAAACCCATTTATTGATTATATTCTGATATTGTACATTTTTCAGCACCTGTTTGTAACACAGATTAGTATTTCAATCTCGGAGCGGACATTTTGTTGTAGGTTTTTACTGAGATTCACGGACCTAGCAAGCGATTTTTACGGCATTGCCATTTCTTTTCTCTAGGAAAAGCTGTGAGAGATATCTGCACAAAGTTTTTTTATAAACTTTCAGTACATGTATGCCCTGCTGACTGCAAATTTTGAGGTCGATTGTACTTGTAGTTTCAGAGAACATGTGGATTTTTTTTTTCAGAAGTGACGCAAGAACAATATTAAATTTCATTTTTTTCATGAAACATGATTGATTGATCATGATCATGATTGACTGATTACTTGATTGATTGATTGATTGATTGATTGATTGATTGATTGATTGATTGATTAGTTGGTTGGTTAGTTGGTTGGTTGGTTGGTTGGTTGGTTGGTTGGTTGGTTGGTTGGTTAAACACGTTGGATAGGGTCAATTGAAACAGCGAAAAAGAAACAAAGAAGATCTTGGACCGTTTATTAAACACATGTGACGGATACATGATTGATTGATCATGATCATGATTGATTGATTGATCATGATCATGATTGATTGATTGATTGATTGATTGATAAGTTGGTTGGTTGGTTGGTTGGTTAAACACTTTGGATAGAGTCAATTGAGACAGCGAAAGAGAAACAAAGATCTTGGACCGTTTTTTAAACACATGAGACGGAAACATGATTGATTGATCATGATCATGATCGATTGATTGATTGATTGATTGATTGATTATTTGGTTTGTTGGTTGGTTGGTTAAACACGTTGGATAGGGTCAATTGAAACAGCGAAAAAGAAACGAAGAAGATCTTGAACCCTATAATTAACACATGAGACGGAAACATGATTGATTGATTGATTGATTGATTGATTGATCATGATCATGATTGATTGATTGATTGATTGATTGATTGATTGATTGGTTGGTTGGTTGGTTGGTTGGTTGGCAAACACACATAAAAAATTTCAAGTAGTGCCCCAAATCACATATGTACATGACCTTGACCTTTGACCTTGTGACCTTTGTCAAGGTCATTGCTTCACTATGTCATTGCAAAAGACCCTATGGGTCAAGGATCTTTTGTTTAAGAGTTTTGCCTAATAATGGCTTTTTATAAACCATCAATGGGGGTTATGTCCCTTACATAATGGTAAAACCAATACAGTCATAATGTAACAAAGTTGCCCCTTGAAGTACTCAACATTTTTCACTGCTTAAATTTTCTGTATCTATAACCATTCAAGAATTATAGGGAAATCAATGACATATGAAAATCTTAAATATGACCTTGACCTTTGACCTTGACCTAATTTTCTTAGTTAGGAATCAGGGGACTCAAATAAAAACATTCCAGGGTTATACGGTTAACGGTTTATGAGTTAAAAAAACATACCGACAAATTTATTCCGTAAAGGTAGATAACTCCTATAAAATTTCATCGAATCGCTTCGATCCAAATTAGTCAAAAATTCCTGAGGATGTAACGAACAATTTGTAAAAAGAATTTTGTCGCTTTCTTATTTTGTTACGAAGGAGATGCACACACATGACAAACAGTGAATAGGGAGATAACTCTTACAAAGAAAATGGTTGGGCTTAGCAGGGTGAAATTTAAAAGCGCATAAACTATACGATACAATATGAAAAAAATCTAAGCGACATATTGCGAAACAAACATTTATCGCAAGAACAAAATTTGGCGGAAGAAAAAAATAATAATAATAATAATAATCAGAACAAATACAATAGGCTTTCCACAGAAAAGTGGAAAGACCTAATAATAATACAAATCAGAACAAATACAATAGGCTTTCCACAGAAAAGTGGAAAGACCTAATAATATGGAAAAAACTGGAGTTGTCGTTCGTTTAACGTTGATAGGATAGATAGCACACAACCTACATTCAGTTGTAAGTGGAGGGTTTAAAAAAAAAAGGGGGGCAAAAGGGGGTCTCGGGGAATTTTTTTTTTTTTATTAACGGAACAGAATGGTTAAAAAGGTTTTTTACAATATAAATCAATTGCTTTAAAAAAGCAATTGTAGGGGGTCTTTCCCCCTTTAAAATTAATTGAATTGCGGGGGGGGGGGTTGTTTGTTTGTTTGTTTGTTTGTTTGTTTGTTTGTTTGTTTCTGTATGGGGTCTATATTATTGTTACCGGAGAAGTTTCATGTTTAGTTTGGAAAGTTTTTATTTTATTTTAGGTACAGCGCGCGCGCCACATCACGTGACACGGGTTTATAATAACGAAAAGATAGTCTTTTTATTTCTTTTTAGGTGGGGACGTTAAACAGACAACATCTATACAGATGGAATGTACACAATGTAATTTCTTTTGTCATTGTAGGAAATTGACATTTTAATGACAGTTCACGGGCAGTGCATGTTTTGGATTTAATTGATCCGGTGTAACTTTTAAACCCATTTATTGATTATATTCTGATATTGTACATTTTTCAGCACCTGTTTGTAACACAGATTAGTATTTCAATCTCGGAGCGGACATTTTGTTGTAGGTTTTTACTGAGATTCACGGACCTAGCAAGCGATTTTTACGGCATTGCCATTTCTTTTCTCTAGGAAAAGCTGTGAGAGATATCTGCACAAAGTTTTTTTATAAACTTTCAGTACATGTATGCCCTGCTGACTGCAAATTTTGAGGTCGATTGTACTTGTAGTTTCAGAGAACATGTGGATTTTTTTTTTCAGAAGTGACGCAAGAACAATATTAAATTTCATTTTTTTCATGAAACATGATTGATTGATCATGATCATGATTGACTGATTACTTGATTGATTGATTGATTGATTGATTGATTGATTGATTGATTGATTGATTAGTTGGTTGGTTAGTTGGTTGGTTGGTTGGTTGGTTGGTTGGTTGGTTGGTTGGTTGGTTAAACACGTTGGATAGGGTCAATTGAAACAGCGAAAAAGAAACAAAGAAGATCTTGGACCGTTTATTAAACACATGTGACGGATACATGATTGATTGATCATGATCATGATTGATTGATTGATCATGATCATGATTGATTGATTGATTGATTGATTGATAAGTTGGTTGGTTGGTTGGTTGGTTAAACACTTTGGATAGAGTCAATTGAGACAGCGAAAGAGAAACAAAGATCTTGGACCGTTTTTTAAACACATGAGACGGAAACATGATTGATTGATCATGATCATGATCGATTGATTGATTGATTGATTGATTGATTATTTGGTTTGTTGGTTGGTTGGTTAAACACGTTGGATAGGGTCAATTGAAACAGCGAAAAAGAAACGAAGAAGATCTTGAACCCTATAATTAACACATGAGACGGAAACATGATTGATTGATTGATTGATTGATTGATTGATCATGATCATGATTGATTGATTGATTGATTGATTGATTGATTGATTGGTTGGTTGGTTGGTTGGTTGGTTGGCAAACACACATAAAAAATTTCAAGTAGTGCCCCAAATCACATATGTACATGACCTTGACCTTTGACCTTGTGACCTTTGTCAAGGTCATTGCTTCACAATGTCATTGCAAAAGACCCTATGGGTCAAGGATCTTTTGTTTAAGAGTTTTGCCTAATAATGGCTTTTTATAAACCATCAATGGGGGTTATGTCCCTTACATAATGGTAAAACCAATACAGTCATAATGTAACAAAGTTGCCCCTTGAAGTACTCAACATTTTTCACTGCTTAAATTTTCTGTATCTATAACCATTCAAGAATTATAGGGAAATCAATGACATATGAAAATCTTAAATATGACCTTGACCTTTGACCTTGACCTAATTTTCTTAGTTAGGAATCAGGGGACTCAAATAAAAACATTCCAGGGTTATACGGTTAACGGTTTATGAGTTAAAAAAACATACCGACAAATTTATTCCGTAAAGGTAGATAACTCCTATAAAATTTCATCGAATCGCTTCGATCCAAATTAGTCAAAAATTCCTGAGGATGTAACGAACAATTTGTAAAAAGAATTTTGTCGCTTTCTTATTTTGTTACGAAGGAGATGCACACACATGACAAACAGTGAATAGGGAGATAACTCTTACAAAGAAAATGGTTGGGCTTAGCAGGGTGAAATTTAAAAGCGCATAAACTATACGATACAATATGAAAAAAATCTAAGCGACATATTGCGAAACAAACATTTATCGCAAGAACAAAATTTGGCGGAAGAAAAAAATAATAATAATAATAATAATCAGAACAAATACAATAGGCTTTCCACAGAAAAGTGGAAAGACCTAATAATAATACAAATCAGAACAAATACAATAGGCTTTCCACAGAAAAGTGGAAAGACCTAATAATATGGAAAAAACTGGAGTTGTCGTTCGTTTAACGTTGATAGGATAGATAGCACACAACCTACATTCAGTTGTAAGTGGAGGGTTTAAAAAAAAAAGGGGGGCAAAAGGGGGTCTCGGGGAATTTTTTTTTTTTTATTAACGGAACAGAATGGTTAAAAAGGTTTTTTACAATATAAATCAATTGCTTTAAAAAAGCAATTGTAGGGGGTCTTTCCCCCTTTAAAATTAATTGAATTGCGGGGGGGGGGGGGTTGTTTGTTTGTTTGTTTGTTTGTTTGTTTGTTTGTTTGTTTCTGTATGGGGTCTATATTATTGTTACCGGAGAAGTTTCATGTTTAGTTTGGAAAGTTTTTATTTTATTTTAGGTACAGCGCGCGCGCCACATCACGTGACACGGGTTTATAATAACGAAAAGATAGTCTTTTTATTTCTTTTTAGGTGGGGACGTTAAACAGACAACATCTATACAGATGGAATGTACACAATGTAATTTCTTTTGTCATTGTAGGAAATTGACATTTTAATGACAGTTCACGGGCAGTGCATGTTTTGGATTTAATTGATCCGGTGTAACTTTTAAACCCATTTATTGATTATATTCTGATATTGTACATTTTTCAGCACCTGTTTGTAACACAGATTAGTATTTCAATCTCGGAGCGGACATTTTGTTGTAGGTTTTTACTGAGATTCACGGACCTAGCAAGCGATTTTTACGGCATTGCCATTTCTTTTCTCTAGGAAAAGCTGTGAGAGATATCTGCACAAAGTTTTTTTATAAACTTTCAGTACATGTATGCCCTGCTGACTGCAAATTTTGAGGTCGATTGTACTTGTAGTTTCAGAGAACATGTGGATTTTTTTTTTCAGAAGTGACGCAAGAACAATATTAAATTTCATTTTTTTCATGAAACATGATTGATTGATCATGATCATGATTGACTGATTACTTGATTGATTGATTGATTGATTGATTGATTGATTGATTGATTGATTGATTAGTTGGTTGGTTAGTTGGTTGGTTGGTTGGTTGGTTGGTTGGTTGGTTGGTTGGTTGGTTAAACACGTTGGATAGGGTCAATTGAAACAGCGAAAAAGAAACAAAGAAGATCTTGGACCGTTTATTAAACACATGTGACGGATACATGATTGATTGATCATGATCATGATTGATTGATTGATCATGATCATGATTGATTGATTGATTGATTGATTGATAAGTTGGTTGGTTGGTTGGTTGGTTAAACACTTTGGATAGAGTCAATTGAGACAGCGAAAGAGAAACAAAGATCTTGGACCGTTTTTTAAACACATGAGACGGAAACATGATTGATTGATCATGATCATGATCGATTGATTGATTGATTGATTGATTGATTATTTGGTTTGTTGGTTGGTTGGTTAAACACGTTGGATAGGGTCAATTGAAACAGCGAAAAAGAAACGAAGAAGATCTTGAACCCTATAATTAACACATGAGACGGAAACATGATTGATTGATTGATTGATTGATTGATTGATCATGATCATGATTGATTGATTGATTGATTGATTGATTGATTGATTGGTTGGTTGGTTGGTTGGTTGGTTGGCAAACACACATAAAAAATTTCAAGTAGTGCCCCAAATCACATATGTACATGACCTTGACCTTTGACCTTGTGACCTTTGTCAAGGTCATTGCTTCACTATGTCATTGCAAAAGACCCTATGGGTCAAGGATCTTTTGTTTAAGAGTTTTGCCTAATAATGGCTTTTTATAAACCATCAATGGGGGTTATGTCCCTTACATAATGGTAAAACCAATACAGTCATAATGTAACAAAGTTGCCCCTTGAAGTACTCAACATTTTTCACTGCTTAAATTTTCTGTATCTATAACCATTCAAGAATTATAGGGAAATCAATGACATATGAAAATCTTAAATATGACCTTGACCTTTGACCTTGACCTAATTTTCTTAGTTAGGAATCAGGGGACTCAAATAAAAACATTCCAGGGTTATACGGTTAACGGTTTATGAGTTAAAAAAACATACCGACAAATTTATTCCGTAAAGGTAGATAACTCCTATAAAATTTCATCGAATCGCTTCGATCCAAATTAGTCAAAAATTCCTGAGGATGTAACGAACAATTTGTAAAAAGAATTTTGTCGCTTTCTTATTTTGTTACGAAGGAGATGCACACACATGACAAACAGTGAATAGGGAGATAACTCTTACAAAGAAAATGGTTGGGCTTAGCAGGGTGAAATTTAAAAGCGCATAAACTATACGATACAATATGAAAAAAATCTAAGCGACATATTGCGAAACAAACATTTATCGCAAGAACAAAATTTGGCGGAAGAAAAAAATAATAATAATAATAATAATCAGAACAAATACAATAGGCTTTCCACAGAAAAGTGGAAAGACCTAATAATAATACAAATCAGAACAAATACAATAGGCTTTCCACAGAAAAGTGGAAAGACCTAATAATATGGAAAAAACTGGAGTTGTCGTTCGTTTAACGTTGATAGGATAGATAGCACACAACCTACATTCAGTTGTAAGTGGAGGGTTTAAAAAAAAAAGGGGGGCAAAAGGGGGTCTCGGGGAATTTTTTTTTTTTTATTAACGGAACAGAATGGTTAAAAAGGTTTTTTACAATATAAATCAATTGCTTTAAAAAAGCAATTGTAGGGGGTCTTTCCCCCTTTAAAATTAATTGAATTGCGGGGGGGGGGTTGTTTGTTTGTTTGTTTGTTTGTTTGTTTGTTTGTTTGTTTCTGTATGGGGTCTATATTATTGTTACCGGAGAAGTTTCATGTTTAGTTTGGAAAGTTTTTATTTTATTTTAGGTACAGCGCGCGCGCCACATCACGTGACACGGGTTTATAATAACGAAAAGATAGTCTTTTTATTTCTTTTTAGGTGGGGACGTTAAACAGACAACATCTATACAGATGGAATGTACACAATGTAATTTCTTTTGTCATTGTAGGAAATTGACATTTTAATGACAGTTCACGGGCAGTGCATGTTTTGGATTTAATTGATCCGGTGTAACTTTTAAACCCATTTATTGATTATATTCTGATATTGTACATTTTTCAGCACCTGTTTGTAACACAGATTAGTATTTCAATCTCGGAGCGGACATTTTGTTGTAGGTTTTTACTGAGATTCACGGACCTAGCAAGCGATTTTTACGGCATTGCCATTTCTTTTCTCTAGGAAAAGCTGTGAGAGATATCTGCACAAAGTTTTTTTATAAACTTTCAGTACATGTATGCCCTGCTGACTGCAAATTTTGAGGTCGATTGTACTTGTAGTTTCAGAGAACATGTGGATTTTTTTTTTCAGAAGTGACGCAAGAACAATATTAAATTTCATTTTTTTCATGAAACATGATTGATTGATCATGATCATGATTGACTGATTACTTGATTGATTGATTGATTGATTGATTGATTGATTGATTGATTGATTGATTAGTTGGTTGGTTAGTTGGTTGGTTGGTTGGTTGGTTGGTTGGTTGGTTGGTTGGTTGGTTAAACACGTTGGATAGGGTCAATTGAAACAGCGAAAAAGAAACAAAGAAGATCTTGGACCGTTTATTAAACACATGTGACGGATACATGATTGATTGATCATGATCATGATTGATTGATTGATCATGATCATGATTGATTGATTGATTGATTGATTGATAAGTTGGTTGGTTGGTTGGTTGGTTAAACACTTTGGATAGAGTCAATTGAGACAGCGAAAGAGAAACAAAGATCTTGGACCGTTTTTTAAACACATGAGACGGAAACATGATTGATTGATCATGATCATGATCGATTGATTGATTGATTGATTGATTGATTATTTGGTTTGTTGGTTGGTTGGTTAAACACGTTGGATAGGGTCAATTGAAACAGCGAAAAAGAAACGAAGAAGATCTTGAACCCTATAATTAACACATGAGACGGAAACATGATTGATTGATTGATTGATTGATTGATTGATCATGATCATGATTGATTGATTGATTGATTGATTGATTGATTGATTGGTTGGTTGGTTGGTTGGTTGGTTGGCAAACACACATAAAAAATTTCAAGTAGTGCCCCAAATCACATATGTACATGACCTTGACCTTTGACCTTGTGACCTTTGTCAAGGTCATTGCTTCACAATGTCATTGCAAAAGACCCTATGGGTCAAGGATCTTTTGTTTAAGAGTTTTGCCTAATAATGGCTTTTTATAAACCATCAATGGGGGTTATGTCCCTTACATAATGGTAAAACCAATACAGTCATAATGTAACAAAGTTGCCCCTTGAAGTACTCAACATTTTTCACTGCTTAAATTTTCTGTATCTATAACCATTCAAGAATTATAGGGAAATCAATGACATATGAAAATCTTAAATATGACCTTGACCTTTGACCTTGACCTAATTTTCTTAGTTAGGAATCAGGGGACTCAAATAAAAACATTCCAGGGTTATACGGTTAACGGTTTATGAGTTAAAAAAACATACCGACAAATTTATTCCGTAAAGGTAGATAACTCCTATAAAATTTCATCGAATCGCTTCGATCCAAATTAGTCAAAAATTCCTGAGGATGTAACGAACAATTTGTAAAAAGAATTTTGTCGCTTTCTTATTTTGTTACGAAGGAGATGCACACACATGACAAACAGTGAATAGGGAGATAACTCTTACAAAGAAAATGGTTGGGCTTAGCAGGGTGAAATTTAAAAGCGCATAAACTATACGATACAATATGAAAAAAATCTAAGCGACATATTGCGAAACAAACATTTATCGCAAGAACAAAATTTGGCGGAAGAAAAAAATAATAATAATAATAATAATCAGAACAAATACAATAGGCTTTCCACAGAAAAGTGGAAAGACCTAATAATAATACAAATCAGAACAAATACAATAGGCTTTCCACAGAAAAGTGGAAAGACCTAATAATATGGAAAAAACTGGAGTTGTCGTTCGTTTAACGTTGATAGGATAGATAGCACACAACCTACATTCAGTTGTAAGTGGAGGGTTTAAAAAAAAAAGGGGGGCAAAAGGGGGTCTCGGGGAATTTTTTTTTTTTTATTAACGGAACAGAATGGTTAAAAAGGTTTTTTACAATATAAATCAATTGCTTTAAAAAAGCAATTGTAGGGGGTCTTTCCCCCTTTAAAATTAATTGAATTGCGGGGGGGGGGGGTTGTTTGTTTGTTTGTTTGTTTGTTTCTGTATGGGGTCTATATTATTGTTACCGGAGAAGTTTCATGTTTAGTTTGGAAAGTTTTTATTTTATTTTAGGTACAGCGCGCGCGCCACATCACGTGACACGGGTTTATAATAACGAAAAGATAGTCTTTTTATTTCTTTTTAGGTGGGGACGTTAAACAGACAACATCTATACAGATGGAATGTACACAATGTAATTTCTTTTGTCATTGTAGGAAATTGACATTTTAATGACAGTTCACGGGCAGTGCATGTTTTGGATTTAATTGATCCGGTGTAACTTTTAAACCCATTTATTGATTATATTCTGATATTGTACATTTTTCAGCACCTGTTTGTAACACAGATTAGTATTTCAATCTCGGAGCGGACATTTTGTTGTAGGTTTTTACTGAGATTCACGGACCTAGCAAGCGATTTTTACGGCATTGCCATTTCTTTTCTCTAGGAAAAGCTGTGAGAGATATCTGCACAAAGTTTTTTTATAAACTTTCAGTACATGTATGCCCTGCTGACTGCAAATTTTGAGGTCGATTGTACTTGTAGTTTCAGAGAACATGTGGATTTTTTTTTTCAGAAGTGACGCAAGAACAATATTAAATTTCATTTTTTTCATGAAACATGATTGATTGATCATGATCATGATTGACTGATTACTTGATTGATTGATTGATTGATTGATTGATTGATTGATTGATTGATTGATTAGTTGGTTGGTTAGTTGGTTGGTTGGTTGGTTGGTTGGTTGGTTGGTTGGTTGGTTGGTTAAACACGTTGGATAGGGTCAATTGAAACAGCGAAAAAGAAACAAAGAAGATCTTGGACCGTTTATTAAACACATGTGACGGATACATGATTGATTGATCATGATCATGATTGATTGATTGATCATGATCATGATTGATTGATTGATTGATTGATTGATAAGTTGGTTGGTTGGTTGGTTGGTTAAACACTTTGGATAGAGTCAATTGAGACAGCGAAAGAGAAACAAAGATCTTGGACCGTTTTTTAAACACATGAGACGGAAACATGATTGATTGATCATGATCATGATCGATTGATTGATTGATTGATTGATTGATTATTTGGTTTGTTGGTTGGTTGGTTAAACACGTTGGATAGGGTCAATTGAAACAGCGAAAAAGAAACGAAGAAGATCTTGAACCCTATAATTAACACATGAGACGGAAACATGATTGATTGATTGATTGATTGATTGATTGATCATGATCATGATTGATTGATTGATTGATTGATTGATTGATTGATTGGTTGGTTGGTTGGTTGGTTGGTTGGCAAACACACATAAAAAATTTCAAGTAGTGCCCCAAATCACATATGTACATGACCTTGACCTTTGACCTTGTGACCTTTGTCAAGGTCATTGCTTCACAATGTCATTGCAAAAGACCCTATGGGTCAAGGATCTTTTGTTTAAGAGTTTTGCCTAATAATGGCTTTTTATAAACCATCAATGGGGGTTATGTCCCTTACATAATGGTAAAACCAATACAGTCATAATGTAACAAAGTTGCCCCTTGAAGTACTCAACATTTTTCACTGCTTAAATTTTCTGTATCTATAACCATTCAAGAATTATAGGGAAATCAATGACATATGAAAATCTTAAATATGACCTTGACCTTTGACCTTGACCTAATTTTCTTAGTTAGGAATCAGGGGACTCAAATAAAAACATTCCAGGGTTATACGGTTAACGGTTTATGAGTTAAAAAAACATACCGACAAATTTATTCCGTAAAGGTAGATAACTCCTATAAAATTTCATCGAATCGCTTCGATCCAAATTAGTCAAAAATTCCTGAGGATGTAACGAACAATTTGTAAAAAGAATTTTGTCGCTTTCTTATTTTGTTACGAAGGAGATGCACACACATGACAAACAGTGAATAGGGAGATAACTCTTACAAAGAAAATGGTTGGGCTTAGCAGGGTGAAATTTAAAAGCGCATAAACTATATGATACAATATGAAAAAAATCTAAGCGACATATTGCGAAACAAACATTTATCGCAAGAACAAAATTTGGCGGAAGAAAAAAATAATAATAATAATAATAATCAGAACAAATACAATAGGCTTTCCACAGAAAAGTGGAAAGACCTAATAATAATACAAATCAGAACAAATACAATAGGCTTTCCACAGAAAAGTGGAAAGACCTAATAATATGGAAAAAACTGGAGTTGTCGTTCGTTTAACGTTGATAGGATAGATAGCACACAACCTACATTCAGTTGTAAGTGGAGGGTTTAAAAAAAAAAGGGGGGCAAAAGGGGGTCTCGGGGAATTTTTTTTTTTTTATTAACGGAACAGAATGGTTAAAAAGGTTTTTTACAATATAAATCAATTGCTTTAAAAAAGCAATTGTAGGGGGTCTTTCCCCCTTTAAAATTAATTGAATTGCGGGGGGGGGGGGGGGGGGTTGTTTGTTTGTTTGTTTGTTTGTTTGTTTGTTTGTTTGTTTCTGTATGGGGTCTATATTATTGTTACCGGAGAAGTTTCATGTTTAGTTTGGAAAGTTTTTATTTTATTTTAGGTACAGCGCGCGCGCCACATCACGTGACACGGGTTTATAATAACGAAAAGATAGTCTTTTTATTTCTTTTTAGGTGGGGACGTTAAACAGACAACATCTATACAGATGGAATGTACACAATGTAATTTCTTTTGTCATTGTAGGAAATTGACATTTTAATGACAGTTCACGGGCAGTGCATGTTTTGGATTTAATTGATCCGGTGTAACTTTTAAACCCATTTATTGATTATATTCTGATATTGTACATTTTTCAGCACCTGTTTGTAACACAGATTAGTATTTCAATCTCGGAGCGGACATTTTGTTGTAGGTTTTTACTGAGATTCACGGACCTAGCAAGCGATTTTTACGGCATTGCCATTTCTTTTCTCTAGGAAAAGCTGTGAGAGATATCTGCACAAAGTTTTTTTATAAACTTTCAGTACATGTATGCCCTGCTGACTGCAAATTTTGAGGTCGATTGTACTTGTAGTTTCAGAGAACATGTGGATTTTTTTTTTCAGAAGTGACGCAAGAACAATATTAAATTTCATTTTTTTCATGAAACATGATTGATTGATCATGATCATGATTGACTGATTACTTGATTGATTGATTGATTGATTGATTGATTGATTGATTGATTGATTGATTAGTTGGTTGGTTAGTTGGTTGGTTGGTTGGTTGGTTGGTTGGTTGGTTGGTTGGTTGGTTAAACACGTTGGATAGGGTCAATTGAAACAGCGAAAAAGAAACAAAGAAGATCTTGGACCGTTTATTAAACACATGTGACGGATACATGATTGATTGATCATGATCATGATTGATTGATTGATCATGATCATGATTGATTGATTGATTGATTGATTGATAAGTTGGTTGGTTGGTTGGTTGGTTAAACACTTTGGATAGAGTCAATTGAGACAGCGAAAGAGAAACAAAGATCTTGGACCGTTTTTTAAACACATGAGACGGAAACATGATTGATTGATCATGATCATGATCGATTGATTGATTGATTGATTGATTGATTATTTGGTTTGTTGGTTGGTTGGTTAAACACGTTGGATAGGGTCAATTGAAACAGCGAAAAAGAAACGAAGAAGATCTTGAACCCTATAATTAACACATGAGACGGAAACATGATTGATTGATTGATTGATTGATTGATTGATCATGATCATGATTGATTGATTGATTGATTGATTGATTGATTGATTGGTTGGTTGGTTGGTTGGTTGGTTGGCAAACACACATAAAAAATTTCAAGTAGTGCCCCAAATCACATATGTACATGACCTTGACCTTTGACCTTGTGACCTTTGTCAAGGTCATTGCTTCACAATGTCATTGCAAAAGACCCTATGGGTCAAGGATCTTTTGTTTAAGAGTTTTGCCTAATAATGGCTTTTTATAAACCATCAATGGGGGTTATGTCCCTTACATAATGGTAAAACCAATACAGTCATAATGTAACAAAGTTGCCCCTTGAAGTACTCAACATTTTTCACTGCTTAAATTTTCTGTATCTATAACCATTCAAGAATTATAGGGAAATCAATGACATATGAAAATCTTAAATATGACCTTGACCTTTGACCTTGACCTAATTTTCTTAGTTAGGAATCAGGGGACTCAAATAAAAACATTCCAGGGTTATACGGTTAACGGTTTATGAGTTAAAAAAACATACCGACAAATTTATTCCGTAAAGGTAGATAACTCCTATAAAATTTCATCGAATCGCTTCGATGATCCAAATTAGTCAAAAATTCCTGAGGATGTAACGAACAATTTGTAAAAAGAATTTTGTCGCTTTCTTATTTTGTTACGAAGGAGATGCACACACATGACAAACAGTGAATAGGGAGATAACTCTTACAAAGAAAATGGTTGGGCTTAGCAGGGTGAAATTTAAAAGCGCATAAACTATACGATACAATATGAAAAAAATCTAAGCGACATATTGCGAAACAAACATTTATCGCAAGAACAAAATTTGGCGGAAGAAAAAAATAATAATAATAATAATAATCAGAACAAATACAATAGGCTTTCCACAGAAAAGTGGAAAGACCTAATAATAATACAAATCAGAACAAATACAATAGGCTTTCCACAGAAAAGTGGAAAGACCTAATAATATGGAAAAAACTGGAGTTGTCGTTCGTTTAACGTTGATAGGATAGATAGCACACAACCTACATTCAGTTGTAAGTGGAGGGTTTAAAAAAAAAAGGGGGGCAAAAGGGGGTCTCGGGGAATTTTTTTTTTTTTATTAACGGAACAGAATGGTTAAAAAGGTTTTTTACAATATAAATCAATTGCTTTAAAAAAGCAATTGTAGGGGGTCTTTCCCCCTTTAAAATTAATTGAATTGCGGGGGGGGGGGGGGGGTTGTTTGTTTGTTTGTTTGTTTGTTTGTTTGTTTGTTTGTTTCTGTATGGGGTCTATATTATTGTTACCGGAGAAGTTTCATGTTTAGTTTGGAAAGTTTTTATTTTATTTTAGGTACAGCGCGCGCGCCACATCACGTGACACGGGTTTATAATAACGAAAAGATAGTCTTTTTATTTCTTTTTAGGTGGGGACGTTAAACAGACAACATCTATACAGATGGAATGTACACAATGTAATTTCTTTTGTCATTGTAGGAAATTGACATTTTAATGACAGTTCACGGGCAGTGCATGTTTTGGATTTAATTGATCCGGTGTAACTTTTAAACCCATTTATTGATTATATTCTGATATTGTACATTTTTCAGCACCTGTTTGTAACACAGATTAGTATTTCAATCTCGGAGCGGACATTTTGTTGTAGGTTTTTACTGAGATTCACGGACCTAGCAAGCGATTTTTACGGCATTGCCATTTCTTTTCTCTAGGAAAAGCTGTGAGAGATATCTGCACAAAGTTTTTTTATAAACTTTCAGTACATGTATGCCCTGCTGACTGCAAATTTTGAGGTCGATTGTACTTGTAGTTTCAGAGAACATGTGGATTTTTTTTTCAGAAGTGACGCAAGAACAATATTAAATTTCATTTTTTTCATGAAACATGATTGATTGATCATGATCATGATTGACTGATTACTTGATTGATTGATTGATTGATTGATTGATTGATTGATTGATTGATTGATTAGTTGGTTGGTTAGTTGGTTGGTTGGTTGGTTGGTTGGTTGGTTGGTTGGTTGGTTGGTTAAACACGTTGGATAGGGTCAATTGAAACAGCGAAAAAGAAACAAAGAAGATCTTGGACCGTTTATTAAACACATGTGACGGATACATGATTGATTGATCATGATCATGATTGATTGATTGATCATGATCATGATTGATTGATTGATTGATTGATTGATAAGTTGGTTGGTTGGTTGGTTGGTTAAACACTTTGGATAGAGTCAATTGAGACAGCGAAAGAGAAACAAAGATCTTGGACCGTTTTTTAAACACATGAGACGGAAACATGATTGATTGATCATGATCATGATCGATTGATTGATTGATTGATTGATTGATTATTTGGTTTGTTGGTTGGTTGGTTAAACACGTTGGATAGGGTCAATTGAAACAGCGAAAAAGAAACGAAGAAGATCTTGAACCCTATAATTAACACATGAGACGGAAACATGATTGATTGATTGATTGATTGATTGATTGATCATGATCATGATTGATTGATTGATTGATTGATTGATTGATTGATTGGTTGGTTGGTTGGTTGGTTGGTTGGCAAACACACATAAAAAATTTCAAGTAGTGCCCCAAATCACATATGTACATGACCTTGACCTTTGACCTTGTGACCTTTGTCAAGGTCATTGCTTCACAATGTCATTGCAAAAGACCCTATGGGTCAAGGATCTTTTGTTTAAGAGTTTTGCCTAATAATGGCTTTTTATAAACCATCAATGGGGGTTATGTCCCTTACATAATGGTAAAACCAATACAGTCATAATGTAACAAAGTTGCCCCTTGAAGTACTCAACATTTTTCACTGCTTAAATTTTCTGTATCTATAACCATTCAAGAATTATAGGGAAATCAATGACATATGAAAATCTTAAATATGACCTTGACCTTTGACCTTGACCTAATTTTCTTAGTTAGGAATCAGGGGACTCAAATAAAAACATTCCAGGGTTATACGGTTAACGGTTTATGAGTTAAAAAAACATACCGACAAATTTATTCCGTAAAGGTAGATAACTCCTATAAAATTTCATCGAATCGCTTCGATCCAAATTAGTCAAAAATTCCTGAGGATGTAACGAACAATTTGTAAAAAGAATTTTGTCGCTTTCTTATTTTGTTACGAAGGAGATGCACACACATGACAAACAGTGAATAGGGAGATAACTCTTACAAAGAAAATGGTTGGGCTTAGCAGGGTGAAATTTAAAAGCGCATAAACTATACGATACAATATGAAAAAAATCTAAGCGACATATTGCGAAACAAACATTTATCGCAAGAACAAAATTTGGCGGAAGAAAAAAATAATAATAATAATAATAATCAGAACAAATACAATAGGCTTTCCACAGAAAAGTGGAAAGACCTAATAATAATACAAATCAGAACAAATACAATAGGCTTTCCACAGAAAAGTGGAAAGACCTAATAATATGGAAAAAACTGGAGTTGTCGTTCGTTTAACGTTGATAGGATAGATAGCACACAACCTACATTCAGTTGTAAGTGGAGGGTTTAAAAAAAAAAGGGGGGCAAAAGGGGGTCTCGGGGAATTTTTTTTTTTTTATTAACGGAACAGAATGGTTAAAAAGGTTTTTTACAATATAAATCAATTGCTTTAAAAAAGCAATTGTAGGGGGTCTTTCCCCCTTTAAAATTAATTGAATTGCGGGGGGGGGGGGGTTGTTTGTTTGTTTGTTTGTTTGTTTGTTTGTTTGTTTGTTTCTGTATGGGGTCTATATTATTGTTACCGGAGAAGTTTCATGTTTAGTTTGGAAAGTTTTTATTTTATTTTAGGTACAGCGCGCGCGCCACATCACGTGACACGGGTTTATAATAACGAAAAGATAGTCTTTTTATTTCTTTTTAGGTGGGGACGTTAAACAGACAACATCTATACAGATGGAATGTACACAATGTAATTTCTTTTGTCATTGTAGGAAATTGACATTTTAATGACAGTTCACGGGCAGTGCATGTTTTGGATTTAATTGATCCGGTGTAACTTTTAAACCCATTTATTGATTATATTCTGATATTGTACATTTTTCAGCACCTGTTTGTAACACAGATTAGTATTTCAATCTCGGAGCGGACATTTTGTTGTAGGTTTTTACTGAGATTCACGGACCTAGCAAGCGATTTTTACGGCATTGCCATTTCTTTTCTCTAGGAAAAGCTGTGAGAGATATCTGCACAAAGTTTTTTTATAAACTTTCAGTACATGTATGCCCTGCTGACTGCAAATTTTGAGGTCGATTGTACTTGTAGTTTCAGAGAACATGTGGATTTTTTTTTTCAGAAGTGACGCAAGAACAATATTAAATTTCATTTTTTTCATGAAACATGATTGATTGATCATGATCATGATTGACTGATTACTTGATTGATTGATTGATTGATTGATTGATTGATTGATTGATTGATTGATTAGTTGGTTGGTTAGTTGGTTGGTTGGTTGGTTGGTTGGTTGGTTGGTTGGTTGGTTGGTTAAACACGTTGGATAGGGTCAATTGAAACAGCGAAAAAGAAACAAAGAAGATCTTGGACCGTTTATTAAACACATGTGACGGATACATGATTGATTGATCATGATCATGATTGATTGATTGATCATGATCATGATTGATTGATTGATTGATTGATTGATAAGTTGGTTGGTTGGTTGGTTGGTTAAACACTTTGGATAGAGTCAATTGAGACAGCGAAAGAGAAACAAAGATCTTGGACCGTTTTTTAAACACATGAGACGGAAACATGATTGATTGATCATGATCATGATCGATTGATTGATTGATTGATTGATTGATTATTTGGTTTGTTGGTTGGTTGGTTAAACACGTTGGATAGGGTCAATTGAAACAGCGAAAAAGAAACGAAGAAGATCTTGAACCCTATAATTAACACATGAGACGGAAACATGATTGATTGATTGATTGATTGATTGATTGATCATGATCATGATTGATTGATTGATTGATTGATTGATTGATTGATTGGTTGGTTGGTTGGTTGGTTGGTTGGCAAACACACATAAAAAATTTCAAGTAGTGCCCCAAATCACATATGTACATGACCTTGACCTTTGACCTTGTGACCTTTGTCAAGGTCATTGCTTCACAATGTCATTGCAAAAGACCCTATGGGTCAAGGATCTTTTGTTTAAGAGTTTTGCCTAATAATGGCTTTTTATAAACCATCAATGGGGGTTATGTCCCTTACATAATGGTAAAACCAATACAGTCATAATGTAACAAAGTTGCCCCTTGAAGTACTCAACATTTTTCACTGCTTAAATTTTCTGTATCTATAACCATTCAAGAATTATAGGGAAATCAATGACATATGAAAATCTTAAATATGACCTTGACCTTTGACCTTGACCTAATTTTCTTAGTTAGGAATCAGGGGACTCAAATAAAAACATTCCAGGGTTATACGGTTAACGGTTTATGAGTTAAAAAAACATACCGACAAATTTATTCCGTAAAGGTAGATAACTCCTATAAAATTTCATCGAATCGCTTCGATCCAAATTAGTCAAAAATTCCTGAGGATGTAACGAACAATTTGTAAAAAGAATTTTGTCGCTTTCTTATTTTGTTACGAAGGAGATGCACACACATGACAAACAGTGAATAGGGAGATAACTCTTACAAAGAAAATGGTTGGGCTTAGCAGGGTGAAATTTAAAAGCGCATAAACTATACGATACAATATGAAAAAAATCTAAGCGACATATTGCGAAACAAACATTTATCGCAAGAACAAAATTTGGCGGAAGAAAAAAATAATAATAATAATAATAATCAGAACAAATACAATAGGCTTTCCACAGAAAAGTGGAAAGACCTAATAATAATACAAATCAGAACAAATACAATAGGCTTTCCACAGAAAAGTGGAAAGACCTAATAATATGGAAAAAACTGGAGTTGTCGTTCGTTTAACGTTGATAGGATAGATAGCACACAACCTACATTCAGTTGTAAGTGGAGGGTTTAAAAAAAAAAGGGGGGCAAAAGGGGGTCTCGGGGAATTTTTTTTTTTTTATTAACGGAACAGAATGGTTAAAAAGGTTTTTTACAATATAAATCAATTGCTTTAAAAAAGCAATTGTAGGGGGTCTTTCCCCCTTTAAAATTAATTGAATTGCGGGGGGGGGGGTTGTTTGTTTGTTTGTTTGTTTGTTTGTTTGTTTGTTTGTTTCTGTATGGGGTCTATATTATTGTTACCGGAGAAGTTTCATGTTTAGTTTGGAAAGTTTTTATTTTATTTTAGGTACAGCGCGCGCGCCACATCACGTGACACGGGTTTATAATAACGAAAAGATAGTCTTTTTATTTCTTTTTAGGTGGGGACGTTAAACAGACAACATCTATACAGATGGAATGTACACAATGTAATTTCTTTTGTCATTGTAGGAAATTGACATTTTAATGACAGTTCACGGGCAGTGCATGTTTTGGATTTAATTGATCCGGTGTAACTTTTAAACCCATTTATTGATTATATTCTGATATTGTACATTTTTCAGCACCTGTTTGTAACACAGATTAGTATTTCAATCTCGGAGCGGACATTTTGTTGTAGGTTTTTACTGAGATTCACGGACCTAGCAAGCGATTTTTACGGCATTGCCATTTCTTTTCTCTAGGAAAAGCTGTGAGAGATATCTGCACAAAGTTTTTTTATAAACTTTCAGTACATGTATGCCCTGCTGACTGCAAATTTTGAGGTCGATTGTACTTGTAGTTTCAGAGAACATGTGGATTTTTTTTTTCAGAAGTGACGCAAGAACAATATTAAATTTCATTTTTTTCATGAAACATGATTGATTGATCATGATCATGATTGACTGATTACTTGATTGATTGATTGATTGATTGATTGATTGATTGATTGATTGATTGATTAGTTGGTTGGTTAGTTGGTTGGTTGGTTGGTTGGTTGGTTGGTTGGTTGGTTGGTTAAACACGTTGGATAGGGTCAATTGAAACAGCGAAAAAGAAACAAAGAAGATCTTGGACCGTTTATTAAACACATGTGACGGATACATGATTGATTGATCATGATCATGATTGATTGATTGATCATGATCATGATTGATTGATTGATTGATTGATTGATAAGTTGGTTGGTTGGTTGGTTGGTTAAACACTTTGGATAGAGTCAATTGAGACAGCGAAAGAGAAACAAAGATCTTGGACCGTTTTTTAAACACATGAGACGGAAACATGATTGATTGATCATGATCATGATCGATTGATTGATTGATTGATTGATTGATTATTTGGTTTGTTGGTTGGTTGGTTAAACACGTTGGATAGGGTCAATTGAAACAGCGAAAAAGAAACGAAGAAGATCTTGAACCCTATAATTAACACATGAGACGGAAACATGATTGATTGATTGATTGATTGATTGATTGATTGATCATGATCATGATTGATTGATTGATTGATTGATTGATTGATTGATTGGTTGGTTGGTTGGTTGGTTGGTTGGCAAACACACATAAAAAATTTCAAGTAGTGCCCCAAATCACATATGTACATGACCTTGACCTTTGACCTTGTGACCTTTGTCAAGGTCATTGCTTCACAATGTCATTGCAAAAGACCCTATGGGTCAAGGATCTTTTGTTTAAGAGTTTTGCCTAATAATGGCTTTTTATAAACCATCAATGGGGGTTATGTCCCTTACATAATGGTAAAACCAATACAGTCATAATGTAACAAAGTTGCCCCTTGAAGTACTCAACATTTTTCACTGCTTAAATTTTCTGTATCTATAACCATTCAAGAATTATAGGGAAATCAATGACATATGAAAATCTTAAATATGACCTTGACCTTTGACCTTGACCTAATTTTCTTAGTTAGGAATCAGGGGACTCAAATAAAAACATTCCAGGGTTATACGGTTAACGGTTTATGAGTTAAAAAAACATACCGACAAATTTATTCCGTAAAGGTAGATAACTCCTATAAAATTTCATCGAATCGCTTCGATCCAAATTAGTCAAAAATTCCTGAGGATGTAACGAACAATTTGTAAAAAGAATTTTGTCGCTTTCTTATTTTGTTACGAAGGAGATGCACACACATGACAAACAGTGAATAGGGAGATAACTCTTACAAAGAAAATGGTTGGGCTTAGCAGGGTGAAATTTAAAAGCGCATAAACTATACGATACAATATGAAAAAAATCTAAGCGACATATTGCGAAACAAACATTTATCGCAAGAACAAAATTTGGCGGAAGAAAAAAATAATAATAATAATAATAATCAGAACAAATACAATAGGCTTTCCACAGAAAAGTGGAAAGACCTAATAATAATACAAATCAGAACAAATACAATAGGCTTTCCACAGAAAAGTGGAAAGACCTAATAATATGGAAAAAACTGGAGTTGTCGTTCGTTTAACGTTGATAGGATAGATAGCACACAACCTACATTCAGTTGTAAGTGGAGGGTTTAAAAAAAAAAGGGGGGCAAAAGGGGGTCTCGGGGAATTTTTTTTTTTTTATTAACGGAACAGAATGGTTAAAAAGGTTTTTTACAATATAAATCAATTGCTTTAAAAAAGCAATTGTAGGGGGTCTTTCCCCCTTTAAAATTAATTGAATTGCGGGGGGGGGGGGGGGTTGTTTGTTTGTTTGTTTGTTGGTTTGTTTGTTTGTTTGTTTCTGTATGGGGTCTATATTATTGTTACCGGAGAAGTTTCATGTTTAGTTTGGAAAGTTTTTATTTTATTTTAGGTACAGCGCGCGCGCCACATCACGTGACACGGGTTTATAATAACGAAAAGATAGTCTTTTTATTTCTTTTTAGGTGGGGACGTTAAACAGACAACATCTATACAGATGGAATGTACACAATGTAATTTCTTTTGTCATTGTAGGAAATTGACATTTTAATGACAGTTCACGGGCAGTGCATGTTTTGGATTTAATTGATCCGGTGTAACTTTTAAACCCATTTATTGATTATATTCTGATATTGTACATTTTTCAGCACCTGTTTGTAACACAGATTAGTATTTCAATCTCGGAGCGGACATTTTGTTGTAGGTTTTTACTGAGATTCACGGACCTAGCAAGCGATTTTTACGGCATTGCCATTTCTTTTCTCTAGGAAAAGCTGTGAGAGATATCTGCACAAAGTTTTTTTATAAACTTTCAGTACATGTATGCCCTGCTGACTGCAAATTTTGAGGTCGATTGTACTTGTAGTTTCAGAGAACATGTGGATTTTTTTTTTCAGAAGTGACGCAAGAACAATATTAAATTTCATTTTTTTCATGAAACATGATTGATTGATCATGATCATGATTGACTGATTACTTGATTGATTGATTGATTGATTGATTGATTGATTGATTGATTGATTGATTAGTTGGTTGGTTAGTTGGTTGGTTGGTTGGTTGGTTGGTTGGTTGGTTGGTTGGTTAAACACGTTGGATAGGGTCAATTGAAACAGCGAAAAAGAAACAAAGAAGATCTTGGACCGTTTATTAAACACATGTGACGGATACATGATTGATTGATCATGATCATGATTGATTGATTGATCATGATCATGATTGATTGATTGATTGATTGATTGATAAGTTGGTTGGTTGGTTGGTTGGTTAAACACTTTGGATAGAGTCAATTGAGACAGCGAAAGAGAAACAAAGATCTTGGACCGTTTTTTAAACACATGAGACGGAAACATGATTGATTGATCATGATCATGATCGATTGATTGATTGATTGATTGATTGATTATTTGGTTTGTTGGTTGGTTGGTTAAACACGTTGGATAGGGTCAATTGAAACAGCGAAAAAGAAACGAAGAAGATCTTGAACCCTATAATTAACACATGAGACGGAAACATGATTGATTGATTGATTGATTGATTGATTGATTGATCATGATCATGATTGATTGATTGATTGATTGATTGATTGATTGATTGGTTGGTTGGTTGGTTGGTTGGTTGGCAAACACACATAAAAAATTTCAAGTAGTGCCCCAAATCACATATGTACATGACCTTGACCTTTGACCTTGTGACCTTTGTCAAGGTCATTGCTTCACAATGTCATTGCAAAAGACCCTATGGGTCAAGGATCTTTTGTTTAAGAGTTTTGCCTAATAATGGCTTTTTATAAACCATCAATGGGGGTTATGTCCCTTACATAATGGTAAAACCAATACAGTCATAATGTAACAAAGTTGCCCCTTGAAGTACTCAACATTTTTCACTGCTTAAATTTTCTGTATCTATAACCATTCAAGAATTATAGGGAAATCAATGACATATGAAAATCTTAAATATGACCTTGACCTTTGACCTTGACCTAATTTTCTTAGTTAGGAATCAGGGGACTCAAATAAAAACATTCCAGGGTTATACGGTTAACGGTTTATGAGTTAAAAAAACATACCGACAAATTTATTCCGTAAAGGTAGATAACTCCTATAAAATTTCATCGAATCGCTTCGATCCAAATTAGTCAAAAATTCCTGAGGATGTAACGAACAATTTGTAAAAAGAATTTTGTCGCTTTCTTATTTTGTTACGAAGGAGATGCACACACATGACAAACAGTGAATAGGGAGATAACTCTTACAAAGAAAATGGTTGGGCTTAGCAGGGTGAAATTTAAAAGCGCATAAACTATACGATACAATATGAAAAAAATCTAAGCGACATATTGCGAAACAAACATTTATCGCAAGAACAAAATTTGGCGGAAGAAAAAAATAATAATAATAATAATAATCAGAACAAATACAATAGGCTTTCCACAGAAAAGTGGAAAGACCTAATAATAATACAAATCAGAACAAATACAATAGGCTTTCCACAGAAAAGTGGAAAGACCTAATAATATGGAAAAAACTGGAGTTGTCGTTCGTTTAACGTTGATAGGATAGATAGCACACAACCTACATTCAGTTGTAAGTGGAGGGTTTAAAAAAAAAAGGGGGGCAAAAGGGGGTCTCGGGGAATTTTTTTTTTTTTATTAACGGAACAGAATGGTTAAAAAGGTTTTTTACAATATAAATCAATTGCTTTAAAAAAGCAATTGTAGGGGGTCTTTCCCCCTTTAAAATTAATTGAATTGCGGGGGGGGGGGGGGTTGTTTGTTTGTTTGTTTGTTGGTTTGTTTGTTTGTTTGTTTCTGTATGGGGTCTATATTATTGTTACCGGAGAAGTTTCATGTTTAGTTTGGAAAGTTTTTATTTTATTTTAGGTACAGCGCGCGCGCCACATCACGTGACACGGGTTTATAATAACGAAAAGATAGTCTTTTTATTTCTTTTTAGGTGGGGACGTTAAACAGACAACATCTATACAGATGGAATGTACACAATGTAATTTCTTTTGTCATTGTAGGAAATTGACATTTTAATGACAGTTCACGGGCAGTGCATGTTTTGGATTTAATTGATCCGGTGTAACTTTTAAACCCATTTATTGATTATATTCTGATATTGTACATTTTTCAGCACCTGTTTGTAACACAGATTAGTATTTCAATCTCGGAGCGGACATTTTGTTGTAGGTTTTTACTGAGATTCACGGACCTAGCAAGCGATTTTTACGGCATTGCCATTTCTTTTCTCTAGGAAAAGCTGTGAGAGATATCTGCACAAAGTTTTTTTATAAACTTTCAGTACATGTATGCCCTGCTGACTGCAAATTTTGAGGTCGATTGTACTTGTAGTTTCAGAGAACATGTGGATTTTTTTTTTCAGAAGTGACGCAAGAACAATATTAAATTTCATTTTTTTCATGAAACATGATTGATTGATCATGATCATGATTGACTGATTACTTGATTGATTGATTGATTGATTGATTGATTGATTGATTGATTGATTAGTTGGTTGGTTAGTTGGTTGGTTGGTTGGTTGGTTGGTTGGTTGGTTGGTTGGTTAAACACGTTGGATAGGGTCAATTGAAACAGCGAAAAAGAAACAAAGAAGATCTTGGACCGTTTATTAAACACATGTGACGGATACATGATTGATTGATCATGATCATGATTGATTGATTGATCATGATCATGATTGATTGATTGATTGATTGATTGATAAGTTGGTTGGTTGGTTGGTTGGTTAAACACTTTGGATAGAGTCAATTGAGACAGCGAAAGAGAAACAAAGATCTTGGACCGTTTTTTAAACACATGAGACGGAAACATGATTGATTGATCATGATCATGATCGATTGATTGATTGATTGATTGATTGATTATTTGGTTTGTTGGTTGGTTGGTTAAACACGTTGGATAGGGTCAATTGAAACAGCGAAAAAGAAACGAAGAAGATCTTGAACCCTATAATTAACACATGAGACGGAAACATGATTGATTGATTGATTGATTGATTGATTGATCATGATCATGATTGATTGATTGATTGATTGATTGATTGATTGATTGGTTGGTTGGTTGGTTGGTTGGTTGGCAAACACACATAAAAAATTTCAAGTAGTGCCCCAAATCACATATGTACATGACCTTGACCTTTGACCTTGTGACCTTTGTCAAGGTCATTGCTTCACAATGTCATTGCAAAAGACCCTATGGGTCAAGGATCTTTTGTTTAAGAGTTTTGCCTAATAATGGCTTTTTATAAACCATCAATGGGGGTTATGTCCCTTACATAATGGTAAAACCAATACAGTCATAATGTAACAAAGTTGCCCCTTGAAGTACTCAACATTTTTCACTGCTTAAATTTTCTGTATCTATAACCATTCAAGAATTATAGGGAAATCAATGACATATGAAAATCTTAAATATGACCTTGACCTTTGACCTTGACCTAATTTTCTTAGTTAGGAATCAGGGGACTCAAATAAAAACATTCCAGGGTTATACGGTTAACGGTTTATGAGTTAAAAAAACATACCGACAAATTTATTCCGTAAAGGTAGATAACTCCTATAAAATTTCATCGAATCGCTTCGATCCAAATTAGTCAAAAATTCCTGAGGATGTAACGAACAATTTGTAAAAAGAATTTTGTCGCTTTCTTATTTTGTTACGAAGGAGATGCACACACATGACAAACAGTGAATAGGGAGATAACTCTTACAAAGAAAATGGTTGGGCTTAGCAGGGTGAAATTTAAAAGCGCATAAACTATACGATACAATATGAAAAAAATCTAAGCGACATATTGCGAAACAAACATTTATCGCAAGAACAAAATTTGGCGGAAGAAAAAAATAATAATAATAATAATAATCAGAACAAATACAATAGGCTTTCCACAGAAAAGTGGAAAGACCTAATAATAATACAAATCAGAACAAATACAATAGGCTTTCCACAGAAAAGTGGAAAGACCTAATAATATGGAAAAAACTGGAGTTGTCGTTCGTTTAACGTTGATAGGATAGATAGCACACAACCTACATTCAGTTGTAAGTGGAGGGTTTAAAAAAAAAAGGGGGGCAAAAGGGGGTCTCGGGGAATTTTTTTTTTTTTATTAACGGAACAGAATGGTTAAAAAGGTTTTTTACAATATAAATCAATTGCTTTAAAAAAGCAATTGTAGGGGGTCTTTCCCCCTTTAAAATTAATTGAATTGCGGGGGGGGGGGGGTTGTTTGTTTGTTTGTTTGTTTGTTTGTTTGTTTGTTTGTTTCTGTATGGGGTCTATATTATTGTTACCGGAGAAGTTTCATGTTTAGTTTGGAAAGTTTTTATTTTATTTTAGGTACAGCGCGCGCGCCACATCACGTGACACGGGTTTATAATAACGAAAAGATAGTCTTTTTATTTCTTTTTAGGTGGGGACGTTAAACAGACAACATCTATACAGATGGAATGTACACAATGTAATTTCTTTTGTCATTGTAGGAAATTGACATTTTAATGACAGTTCACGGGCAGTGCATGTTTTGGATTTAATTGATCCGGTGTAACTTTTAAACCCATTTATTGATTATATTCTGATATTGTACATTTTTCAGCACCTGTTTGTAACACAGATTAGTATTTCAATCTCGGAGCGGACATTTTGTTGTAGGTTTTTACTGAGATTCACGGACCTAGCAAGCGATTTTTACGGCATTGCCATTTCTTTTCTCTAGGAAAAGCTGTGAGAGATATCTGCACAAAGTTTTTTTATAAACTTTCAGTACATGTATGCCCTGCTGACTGCAAATTTTGAGGTCGATTGTACTTGTAGTTTCAGAGAACATGTGGATTTTTTTTTTCAGAAGTGACGCAAGAACAATATTAAATTTCATTTTTTTCATGAAACATGATTGATTGATCATGATCATGATTGACTGATTACTTGATTGATTGATTGATTGATTGATTGATTGATTGATTGATTGATTAGTTGGTTGGTTAGTTGGTTGGTTGGTTGGTTGGTTGGTTGGTTGGTTGGTTGGTTAAACACGTTGGATAGGGTCAATTGAAACAGCGAAAAAGAAACAAAGAAGATCTTGGACCGTTTATTAAACACATGTGACGGATACATGATTGATTGATCATGATCATGATTGATTGATTGATCATGATCATGATTGATTGATTGATTGATTGATTGATAAGTTGGTTGGTTGGTTGGTTGGTTAAACACTTTGGATAGAGTCAATTGAGACAGCGAAAGAGAAACAAAGATCTTGGACCGTTTTTTAAACACATGAGACGGAAACATGATTGATTGATCATGATCATGATCGATTGATTGATTGATTGATTGATTGATTATTTGGTTTGTTGGTTGGTTGGTTAAACACGTTGGATAGGGTCAATTGAAACAGCGAAAAAGAAACGAAGAAGATCTTGAACCCTATAATTAACACATGAGACGGAAACATGATTGATTGATTGATTGATTGATTGATTGATCATGATCATGATTGATTGATTGATTGATTGATTGATTGATTGATTGGTTGGTTGGTTGGTTGGTTGGTTGGCAAACACACATAAAAAATTTCAAGTAGTGCCCCAAATCACATATGTACATGACCTTGACCTTTGACCTTGTGACCTTTGTCAAGGTCATTGCTTCACAATGTCATTGCAAAAGACCCTATGGGTCAAGGATCTTTTGTTTAAGAGTTTTGCCTAATAATGGCTTTTTATAAACCATCAATGGGGGTTATGTCCCTTACATAATGGTAAAACCAATACAGTCATAATGTAACAAAGTTGCCCCTTGAAGTACTCAACATTTTTCACTGCTTAAATTTTCTGTATCTATAACCATTCAAGAATTATAGGGAAATCAATGACATATGAAAATCTTAAATATGACCTTGACCTTTGACCTTGACCTAATTTTCTTAGTTAGGAATCAGGGGACTCAAATAAAAACATTCCAGGGTTATACGGTTAACGGTTTATGAGTTAAAAAAACATACCGACAAATTTATTCCGTAAAGGTAGATAACTCCTATAAAATTTCATCGAATCGCTTCGATCCAAATTAGTCAAAAATTCCTGAGGATGTAACGAACAATTTGTAAAAAGAATTTTGTCGCTTTCTTATTTTGTTACGAAGGAGATGCACACACATGACAAACAGTGAATAGGGAGATAACTCTTACAAAGAAAATGGTTGGGCTTAGCAGGGTGAAATTTAAAAGCGCATAAACTATACGATACAATATGAAAAAAATCTAAGCGACATATTGCGAAACAAACATTTATCGCAAGAACAAAATTTGGCGGAAGAAAAAAATAATAATAATAATAATAATCAGAACAAATACAATAGGCTTTCCACAGAAAAGTGGAAAGACCTAATAATAATACAAATCAGAACAAATACAATAGGCTTTCCACAGAAAAGTGGAAAGACCTAATAATATGGAAAAAACTGGAGTTGTCGTTCGTTTAACGTTGATAGGATAGATAGCACACAACCTACATTCAGTTGTAAGTGGAGGGTTTAAAAAAAAAAGGGGGGCAAAAGGGGGTCTCGGGGAATTTTTTTTTTTTTATTAACGGAACAGAATGGTTAAAAAGGTTTTTTACAATATAAATCAATTGCTTTAAAAAAGCAATTGTAGGGGGTCTTTCCCCCTTTAAAATTAATTGAATTGCGGGGGGGGGGGGGGTTGTTTGTTTGTTTGTTTGTTTGTTTGTTTGTTTGTTTGTTTCTGTATGGGGTCTATATTATTGTTACCGGAGAAGTTTCATGTTTAGTTTGGAAAGTTTTTATTTTATTTTAGGTACAGCGCGCGCGCCACATCACGTGACACGGGTTTATAATAACGAAAAGATAGTCTTTTTATTTCTTTTTAGGTGGGGACGTTAAACAGACAACATCTATACAGATGGAATGTACACAATGTAATTTCTTTTGTCATTGTAGGAAATTGACATTTTAATGACAGTTCACGGGCAGTGCATGTTTTGGATTTAATTGATCCGGTGTAACTTTTAAACCCATTTATTGATTATATTCTGATATTGTACATTTTTCAGCACCTGTTTGTAACACAGATTAGTATTTCAATCTCGGAGCGGACATTTTGTTGTAGGTTTTTACTGAGATTCACGGACCTAGCAAGCGATTTTTACGGCATTGCCATTTCTTTTCTCTAGGAAAAGCTGTGAGAGATATCTGCACAAAGTTTTTTTATAAACTTTCAGTACATGTATGCCCTGCTGACTGCAAATTTTGAGGTCGATTGTACTTGTAGTTTCAGAGAACATGTGGATTTTTTTTTTCAGAAGTGACGCAAGAACAATATTAAATTTCATTTTTTTCATGAAACATGATTGATTGATCATGATCATGATTGACTGATTACTTGATTGATTGATTGATTGATTGATTGATTGATTGATTGATTGATTGATTAGTTGGTTGGTTAGTTGGTTGGTTGGTTGGTTGGTTGGTTGGTTGGTTGGTTGGTTAAACACGTTGGATAGGGTCAATTGAAACAGCGAAAAAGAAACAAAGAAGATCTTGGACCGTTTATTAAACACATGTGACGGATACATGATTGATTGATCATGATCATGATTGATTGATTGATCATGATCATGATTGATTGATTGATTGATTGATTGATAAGTTGGTTGGTTGGTTGGTTGGTTAAACACTTTGGATAGAGTCAATTGAGACAGCGAAAGAGAAACAAAGATCTTGGACCGTTTTTTAAACACATGAGACGGAAACATGATTGATTGATCATGATCATGATCGATTGATTGATTGATTGATTGATTGATTATTTGGTTTGTTGGTTGGTTGGTTAAACACGTTGGATAGGGTCAATTGAAACAGCGAAAAAGAAACGAAGAAGATCTTGAACCCTATAATTAACACATGAGACGGAAACATGATTGATTGATTGATTGATTGATTGATTGATCATGATCATGATTGATTGATTGATTGATTGATTGATTGATTGATTGGTTGGTTGGTTGGTTGGTTGGTTGGCAAACACACATAAAAAATTTCAAGTAGTGCCCCAAATCACATATGTACATGACCTTGACCTTTGACCTTGTGACCTTTGTCAAGGTCATTGCTTCACAATGTCATTGCAAAAGACCCTATGGGTCAAGGATCTTTTGTTTAAGAGTTTTGCCTAATAATGGCTTTTTATAAACCATCAATGGGGGTTATGTCCCTTACATAATGGTAAAACCAATACAGTCATAATGTAACAAAGTTGCCCCTTGAAGTACTCAACATTTTTCACTGCTTAAATTTTCTGTATCTATAACCATTCAAGAATTATAGGGAAATCAATGACATATGAAAATCTTAAATATGACCTTGACCTTTGACCTTGACCTAATTTTCTTAGTTAGGAATCAGGGGACTCAAATAAAAACATTCCAGGGTTATACGGTTAACGGTTTATGAGTTAAAAAAACATACCGACAAATTTATTCCGTAAAGGTAGATAACTCCTATAAAATTTCATCGAATCGCTTCGATCCAAATTAGTCAAAAATTCCTGAGGATGTAACGAACAATTTGTAAAAAGAATTTTGTCGCTTTCTTATTTTGTTACGAAGGAGATGCACACACATGACAAACAGTGAATAGGGAGATAACTCTTACAAAGAAAATGGTTGGGCTTAGCAGGGTGAAATTTAAAAGCGCATAAACTATACGATACAATATGAAAAAAATCTAAGCGACATATTGCGAAACAAACATTTATCGCAAGAACAAAATTTGGCGGAAGAAAAAAATAATAATAATAATAATAATCAGAACAAATACAATAGGCTTTCCACAGAAAAGTGGAAAGACCTAATAATAATACAAATCAGAACAAATACAATAGGCTTTCCACAGAAAAGTGGAAAGACCTAATAATATGGAAAAAACTGGAGTTGTCGTTCGTTTAACGTTGATAGGATAGATAGCACACAACCTACATTCAGTTGTAAGTGGAGGGTTTAAAAAAAAAAGGGGGGCAAAAGGGGGTCTCGGGGAATTTTTTTTTTTTTATTAACGGAACAGAATGGTTAAAAAGGTTTTTTACAATATAAATCAATTGCTTTAAAAAAGCAATTGTAGGGGGTCTTTCCCCCTTTAAAATTAATTGAATTGCGGGGGGGGGGGGTTGTTTGTTTGTTTGTTTGTTGGTTTGTTTGTTTGTTTGTTTCTGTATGGGGTCTATATTATTGTTACCGGAGAAGTTTCATGTTTAGTTTGGAAAGTTTTTATTTTATTTTAGGTACAGCGCGCGCGCCACATCACGTGACACGGGTTTATAATAACGAAAAGATAGTCTTTTTATTTCTTTTTAGGTGGGGACGTTAAACAGACAACATCTATACAGATGGAATGTACACAATGTAATTTCTTTTGTCATTGTAGGAAATTGACATTTTAATGACAGTTCACGGGCAGTGCATGTTTTGGATTTAATTGATCCGGTGTAACTTTTAAACCCATTTATTGATTATATTCTGATATTGTACATTTTTCAGCACCTGTTTGTAACACAGATTAGTATTTCAATCTCGGAGCGGACATTTTGTTGTAGGTTTTTACTGAGATTCACGGACCTAGCAAGCGATTTTTACGGCATTGCCATTTCTTTTCTCTAGGAAAAGCTGTGAGAGATATCTGCACAAAGTTTTTTTATAAACTTTCAGTACATGTATGCCCTGCTGACTGCAAATTTTGAGGTCGATTGTACTTGTAGTTTCAGAGAACATGTGGATTTTTTTTTTCAGAAGTGACGCAAGAACAATATTAAATTTCATTTTTTTCATGAAACATGATTGATTGATCATGATCATGATTGACTGATTACTTGATTGATTGATTGATTGATTGATTGATTGATTGATTGATTGATTGATTGATTAGTTGGTTGGTTAGTTGATTGGTTGGTTGGTTGGTTGGTTGGTTGGTTGGTTGGTTGGTTAAACACGTTGGATAGGGTCAATTGAAACAGCGAAAAAGAAACAAAGAAGATCTTGGACCGTTTATTAAACACATGTGACGGATACATGATTGATTGATCATGATCATGATTGATTGATTGATCATGATCATGATTGATTGATTGATTGATTGATTGATAAGTTGGTTGGTTGGTTGGTTGGTTAAACACTTTGGATAGAGTCAATTGAGACAGCGAAAGAGAAACAAAGATCTTGGACCGTTTTTTAAACACATGAGACGGAAACATGATTGATTGATCATGATCATGATCGATTGATTGATTGATTGATTGATTGATTATTTGGTTTGTTGGTTGGTTGGTTAAACACGTTGGATAGGGTCAATTGAAACAGCGAAAAAGAAACGAAGAAGATCTTGAACCCTATAATTAACACATGAGACGGAAACATGATTGATTGATTGATTGATTGATTGATTGATCATGATCATGATTGATTGATTGATTGATTGATTGATTGATTGATTGATTGGTTGGTTGGTTGGTTGGTTGGTTGGCAAACACACATAAAAAATTTCAAGTAGTGCCCCAAATCACATATGTACATGACCTTGACCTTTGACCTTGTGACCTTTGTCAAGGTCATTGCTTCACAATGTCATTGCAAAAGACCCTATGGGTCAAGGATCTTTTGTTTAAGAGTTTTGCCTAATAATGGCTTTTTATAAACCATCAATGGGGGTTATGTCCCTTACATAATGGTAAAACCAATACAGTCATAATGTAACAAAGTTGCCCCTTGAAGTACTCAACATTTTTCACTGCTTAAATTTTCTGTATCTATAACCATTCAAGAATTATAGGGAAATCAATGACATATGAAAATCTTAAATATGACCTTGACCTTTGACCTTGACCTAATTTTCTTAGTTAGGAATCAGGGGACTCAAATAAAAACATTCCAGGGTTATACGGTTAACGGTTTATGAGTTAAAAAAACATACCGACAAATTTATTCCGTAAAGGTAGATAACTCCTATAAAATTTCATCGAATCGCTTCGATCCAAATTAGTCAAAAATTCCTGAGGATGTAACGAACAATTTGTAAAAAGAATTTTGTCGCTTTCTTATTTTGTTACGAAGGAGATGCACACACATGACAAACAGTGAATAGGGAGATAACTCTTACAAAGAAAATGGTTGGGCTTAGCAGGGTGAAATTTAAAAGCGCATAAACTATACGATACAATATGAAAAAAATCTAAGCGACATATTGCGAAACAAACATTTATCGCAAGAACAAAATTTGGCGGAAGAAAAAAATAATAATAATAATAATAATCAGAACAAATACAATAGGCTTTCCACAGAAAAGTGGAAAGACCTAATAATAATACAAATCAGAACAAATACAATAGGCTTTCCACAGAAAAGTGGAAAGACCTAATAATATGGAAAAAACTGGAGTTGTCGTTCGTTTAACGTTGATAGGATAGATAGCACACAACCTACATTCAGTTGTAAGTGGAGGGTTTAAAAAAAAAAGGGGGGCAAAAGGGGGTCTCGGGGAATTTTTTTTTTTTTATTAACGGAACAGAATGGTTAAAAAGGTTTTTTACAATATAAATCAATTGCTTTAAAAAAGCAATTGTAGGGGGTCTTTCCCCCTTTAAAATTAATTGAATTGCGGGGGGGGGGGGGTTGTTTGTTTGTTTGTTTGTTTGTTTGTTTGTTTGTTTGTTTCTGTATGGGGTCTATATTATTGTTACCGGAGAAGTTTCATGTTTAGTTTGGAAAGTTTTTATTTTATTTTAGGTACAGCGCGCGCGCCACATCACGTGACACGGGTTTATAATAACGAAAAGATAGTCTTTTTATTTCTTTTTAGGTGGGGACGTTAAACAGACAACATCTATACAGATGGAATGTACACAATGTAATTTCTTTTGTCATTGTAGGAAATTGACATTTTAATGACAGTTCACGGGCAGTGCATGTTTTGGATTTAATTGATCCGGTGTAACTTTTAAACCCATTTATTGATTATATTCTGATATTGTACATTTTTCAGCACCTGTTTGTAACACAGATTAGTATTTCAATCTCGGAGCGGACATTTTGTTGTAGGTTTTTACTGAGATTCACGGACCTAGCAAGCGATTTTTACGGCATTGCCATTTCTTTTCTCTAGGAAAAGCTGTGAGAGATATCTGCACAAAGTTTTTTTATAAACTTTCAGTACATGTATGCCCTGCTGACTGCAAATTTTGAGGTCGATTGTACTTGTAGTTTCAGAGAACATGTGGATTTTTTTTTTCAGAAGTGACGCAAGAACAATATTAAATTTCATTTTTTTCATGAAACATGATTGATTGATCATGATCATGATTGACTGATTACTTGATTGATTGATTGATTGATTGATTGATTGATTGATTGATTGATTGATTAGTTGGTTGGTTAGTTGGTTGGTTGGTTGGTTGGTTGGTTGGTTGGTTGGTTGGTTAAACACGTTGGATAGGGTCAATTGAAACAGCGAAAAAGAAACAAAGAAGATCTTGGACCGTTTATTAAACACATGTGACGGATACATGATTGATTGATCATGATCATGATTGATTGATTGATCATGATCATGATTGATTGATTGATTGATTGATTGATAAGTTGGTTGGTTGGTTGGTTGGTTAAACACTTTGGATAGAGTCAATTGAGACAGCGAAAGAGAAACAAAGATCTTGGACCGTTTTTTAAACACATGAGACGGAAACATGATTGATTGATCATGATCATGATCGATTGATTGATTGATTGATTGATTGATTATTTGGTTTGTTGGTTGGTTGGTTAAACACGTTGGATAGGGTCAATTGAAACAGCGAAAAAGAAACGAAGAAGATCTTGAACCCTATAATTAACACATGAGACGGAAACATGATTGATTGATTGATTGATTGATTGATTGATCATGATCATGATTGATTGATTGATTGATTGATTGATTGATTGATTGGTTGGTTGGTTGGTTGGTTGGTTGGCAAACACACATAAAAAATTTCAAGTAGTGCCCCAAATCACATATGTACATGACCTTGACCTTTGACCTTGTGACCTTTGTCAAGGTCATTGCTTCACAATGTCATTGCAAAAGACCCTATGGGTCAAGGATCTTTTGTTTAAGAGTTTTGCCTAATAATGGCTTTTTATAAACCATCAATGGGGGTTATGTCCCTTACATAATGGTAAAACCAATACAGTCATAATGTAACAAAGTTGCCCCTTGAAGTACTCAACATTTTTCACTGCTTAAATTTTCTGTATCTATAACCATTCAAGAATTATAGGGAAATCAATGACATATGAAAATCTTAAATATGACCTTGACCTTTGACCTTGACCTAATTTTCTTAGTTAGGAATCAGGGGACTCAAATAAAAACATTCCAGGGTTATACGGTTAACGGTTTATGAGTTAAAAAAACATACCGACAAATTTATTCCGTAAAGGTAGATAACTCCTATAAAATTTCATCGAATCGCTTCGATCCAAATTAGTCAAAAATTCCTGAGGATGTAACGAACAATTTGTAAAAAGAATTTTGTCGCTTTCTTATTTTGTTACGAAGGAGATGCACACACATGACAAACAGTGAATAGGGAGATAACTCTTACAAAGAAAATGGTTGGGCTTAGCAGGGTGAAATTTAAAAGCGCATAAACTATACGATACAATATGAAAA